>NC_046157.1:47567178-47612178 GCF_011064425.1 Rattus rattus | reverse complement strand
CTTTATCTTGTGTGCCTGGCCCTTTAAAGGATCCCCAGTCGCTAGTCAACTGGGCCTTTAAGAATTCTTAGCTGTTAGAACTGCTTGACCCTATGACCTCCAGTGTTGGTTGCTGCTTGGATTTCTGGGAACAGGATAGCAAAGAAAAAAAAAAGCCAGCTGAGACAGAGAAAGTGAATTGGGCTAGCAGAGTGAGAGGAAGTGGTCGGTGCAGAAGATATTGTTAGGAGGCAGTTGAGCCAGGAGAAGCTGAACGGAGCAGATAGCCTAGGATAGTTGTTTCAGTTTGGATAGTAGTGGAAAACAGGGAGAAGGGACTGATTAGAGAGACTGTAGGGAACTGAGGGAGGTTGTCAGAAACATTTAAAGGGGCTGGGCTGGAAACTGGGAAGAGTGGTTAGGAAAGAAATTTGATTCAAGGATTCTCCCTCTCCCCCTCCCCTTCTCCCCCTTCCCCCTCTCTCCCTCTCCCTCTCCCTCTCCTTCTCCCTCTTCTGCTCCCTTTCCCGCTCCCTCTCCCTCTCCCATCCTTCTTCTCCTATGCAGTGATGAGAAGTGAAACCTGATGGTGGGGGAACAAAAGGATGGTTAAAAGAAGAACCCACAAAGTAGCAAAGACCAGCTACAATCAGGAAGGTGACAAGTGGCACCGGAGCCCTTCAGAGCCAGAACAGGCTAAAGGATGCAGAGTAAAACCTTCCAACGGATAATAGGTCTGCTGAGTTATGTCGTGTCCCCGTTTTGAGCACACCCATATTATAGTGAGAGATGTGGACTGTTTCAGGAGGGAAAACACTTCTGGTACCTCTTAGCAGAATCACCTGATGAAATAAAATGGCCAGACAGATTGCTCAGTGACCTGGGAGAAACAATAAGAGTGACAGCACACTGAGAAATGCCAGTCTCTGGGATCAGGCTGAAGGACAGAGACATATTAGCCCAGAGCTCAAGCTTCTCCAATTGCAGAAACATCACTTATTAGATGCAGATGCCTTTGTCCTAAACAGGCCTCCATACTTGACTGCTGAATGTTTCTCTCCAAATGGCCTCTGGGTATTCTGAACTGCAACCTAGCTTGCTGTACAGGCAGCAATCACCTGAATTCACTGGTAACCAAGCAACTGAGCATTGGCCAATCAGAGCAGCCCATCCCTCAGCCATTCCCAACCTAGAGACTCCAAAATCATGCCCTAATAAGGCAAGCCTGGTATTGCACCCACCAGCCAATCCCTGCTATGTCATTTCCTATACTGCAGATGCAGAATGGGCTTCCTTGCTGCATGCTGAACCATCTTCCCTCTGGGATCTCATCTTCTCAGAGCCTTTCCTTTCTTTGACTAACATTTGTTCAGTTCTAATTGGGATCTGTCTTTCTTTGGACTCAAGGTTTGCTGGAAGGCAGAAGTGACTCCGAAGGCTCTGATCTGCAGGGCGTGAGGCAGGGCTTCCTGCTGATGCTGTTAGCTGCAGACCCACAGCCTAACCCCCCGTAACCCTGATAGTACAGCTGTGGGCAGCCCCAGGAAGATGGGAGAGGCTTACATGGAGGTCCATGTTCCAAACCCAGTTTTGCAAAGAAATTCCAGAACATCACTTTGCCTTGTTCATAGGTATACAGCACTCAGTCATTTCTGAAGTAAATCCCCATACCTAATAATCACATATAGCCTCGTAACTTAAACTTAGACCACAAGGAGTACTCAGTCCGTAGTGTAGACAGCCTAGCAGAATTAAAATGAAGATATTCTAAAGAGACACTCGGGTCTCTCAGTCCGTTAGATGTTGAAACAATGGACTCCAAAGAAACATGGAAATTATCTCAGAAATTTCATGCCAGTACAAGGAAAGGGAGACAGCTAGAAGGGCATCTTTTCTCCCTGACAGAGATGCTACACAGTTCTAAGAGTTCATCAGACCACCTTACAGGAGGAGACTGAAGCCCAGACAATGGTGGTAGGTGGCAGGCAGGACCACATCTTAACCAGGACTGCTTAGATGTATATATTCTTGGTTCTTTCAAACTTTGATCCTGCTTCAGGACCCCAAAGACAGACTTGAGGGGTTTGCTAGACTCTTTGTCTCTCTTCTCCGTGGGCTCACATTGAATAAACTTCCTTTGTATGCTTTCCTTTTTAAGTCTGGCTCTTTTTTTTAATGGGTTTCCTGGGGTGAGTGCCAGGTTATGCCCCACCACACTGAGTTTGAAAGCATTAGTGGTGTGGAAATGATGGGGACCAAGGAAACCACATCGAGGTGCGCCTAAATGAAAAGGAGGCACCAGTCCCATCGCCAAAATATAACAAGCAGCAGGTAAGCGAGTCGCATGCATTCCATGTTGAAAGTTTCATATGTGTTGAATGATGGATGCATCAGATTTTGTGAGCACCAGTCACTTAAAAGAGACACGAGGTGCTCGAAGCCAATATCAGACAATATCAACTAACTGGACTCCCCAGAGGCCCCAGGGACTAAACCACCAACCGAAGAGTATACATGGGACGACCCATGGCTCTAGCTGCTTATGTAGCAAAGGACGGTGGCCTTATCTGGCATCAATGGGAAGGGAGGCCCTTGTTCCTGTGAAAGCTCGATGCCCTAGTGTAGAGGAATGCTAGGGTGTCGAGGTGGGAGGGAGTGGGTGGGTGGGTGGGTGGAGTAGCACCCTCTTAGAAGCAGGGTAAGGGGAGAATGAGATAGGAGGTTTGCAGAGGGGAAACCTGGAAAGGGGATAACATTTGAAATGTAAATAAATAAAATATCCAATTGTTTTTTTTTTTAAAAAGGACATACAATAGGCACCTAGGCATGGTGTGATACGTATGCAAGTGTTGAGACCTCCAGGTTCAATGACCACCGCTTACATAAACAAATATATGAATAAATAAATAATGATAGCATTTGGTCTTTAAGGGATAGCATCACAAGCATGGCTTTCACTTTTTAATAACAGTAACTTAGCGTTTGAGAAATTATGCCTAAATTCTAATAAAACCTCCAGATGATATTCTCTCTACTTAACACGTATCTCCGTTCAAGTTTCAACACATTCACTGAGACATCCTTTTTAAATTACTATTTTCCAATTTGTGAGGCAGATCGCTCTTTCGCTGCACTCATAGAGCCTTGGGGCCTAAGCTGGAGTTGAAAGTTAAACATCTATTTGCATTTGGGTTAGGAAATCACTGTCATGGTTCCCTGAGACTTTAGCTGTCTCTGTGGATTTGGTAAGATCAAAGCCCTAGCATTAAGTGATCCCGGGTTTTCATGCTCCCCACAGCCAATCACAACGAGCTATGACTGCACCGCTGCCTGTCTGCCTACTTGCCCTCAGCCTGTGTTCACCTGCTTCCACTGTACTGGATGAATTGATGCTGATCCTGCAGAAATCTGCAAAACTGAGAGTAAGCAAAAATCTGAAATGTAGCCATGTGGAAGCCAGAGACAGATAGAAGATCCACAAAAGCCTCATCATGTGTAGGGGGGATGTAGCACACAGTCGGCCCATGGGGCCCTCAAGTTGCTGGGTCTGGACCCACAGGTTTAGATTTGTAGACACAAAGAACACTGCTCTCAAACATCAAAATGAGAAACAGTTTATTCTTCTACTAAATTTGAGTGACCATGGTCTGGGAAAACAAATTTAAGTTACCCCAAACTCCATGTAACAATGTGGAAGCCCCTTTTATGAAACTGTATAGTTTTGCAGGAAAAAAGAAAGTCTCAAATCAAAGGAAGTTTCAAACGCATGTGGCGGGTACACCAGAGAGGCAGGTACACCGAATGGGGGAAGCTTTTCTACTGTCTTCAGACGCTATCTGATTACACTTTTGGCTTTAACATCTATGAAAGCTAGTCTCCGGGTAACTTAATAGATTACAAATGTTTGTACCTATTATTCACAAGACGTAAGTTCTGTCACTGTGGTGGACAAGGAATGGCTGTCCATGGAGCTAAGCTAGCCTGTGATAAGGCAACATTCCAACATCCCCACAGAACTGCAGTAATGATCAGTCAGTCTCTGTTGACATGGGTTCTTTCTAGGAATTCTTAATGGGTCATTGGCAATGACCTCAACACGCAAGAAGAGGCAGGATCCTGCTGGCCCCAGAATGTACCCTCCTACACATACATATAAATACACAGTATCTACACAGGTAGCATAAATACTATATACTGTCTTATGCTCAGCAAAAACAATTGTGTGATTATTTTTAACATAGTAAATAGGAATGTTTAAATAGGATTATTGCCTTTGTAATTAATCTCAAACACGACCCATGGTGGTAAAAGTATTTATAAACATAAATGCTGAATTAATAGACATAATAAATTTCACCTAACGATATGAGGAGACGGAATAGACGTTTTTAGAACAACAGATTCCTGCCTGTCGTTATTTTTGTTTTATTACAGGCTCCTAGAAAGTGATAGGTAAAAATGATTACTTTACAAGGTGATAAATTCGATCTTGTCTGAAGATTCCCAGTATGGGTAGCTCCTTAAGATTCTAGTTTTACCTCACCAGACTATGGGCATAAAGAAAAATCAAAAGGGCTTACTTGTCTGTGGAAATCACTCAGTCTGTGCTAGTCTACATTCAGGGGAGTGTTTCCCAAGATAACTGAATAAGGACAAAGAAAATTACATTGACCAAGGGTAGGGACAGAAAACTTTGCTCATGGAGAAAAGAAAATAAAACCATGCATTTCAAGGAAAGTCACTGCCACCAGGTGGTCTAATTTTCAGGACATGCATATTCCACCACAAGAACTAAGAACTAGAGACTGCATTTGTAAGGAAAATGAAGACAGGCACGCTAGCCCATGTGACGCATCACCGCCCTGCAGAAGCATACGTCTCCTCATTCTTCAAAGGCCATGAAAATAACTATTTTTCTGCCTCATTCTTCAAAGGCTGTGAAAGTAACTATTATTCACGATGCAATTGCAATCTATCAACAAGTCACTTTTCTGTGGGGGATAATCAATGAAAAGCCAGCAACCTAGCCCACAGCTCCCACCTCCAAAGTACAATCCCGAGAGTTCAGCAGCCAATTAATGTTTAATTCATGTTGGGTCTGGATGATGTAGCTTAGCAATGAGGAAAGTGGTCCTGGGTTATAGAAGAGAGGCAGAAAGGATGTTAGAGCTGTAGGACGGGGACGTAAGATTCTGTGAAAGCCTCTTCTGAACGGGCATGGTGGCTGCACTCATAAACTCATTGCTGCTGTGGTTTCTAGCACACGCCCGGGGCAAGATTGGGGCTGTCAGCATTTCATCATGGAAAGCTGGGGTTCCTGAGACCCCCACCCCTCGCTGATGGTTGTTGGAGGAGGGAGTGTCAGAAAAATATATTGAATCAAAACTCAAAACTGGCTTCCAGGGGGGGTGGCCTACTGCAATCAGGGCGGTCTGCGCTGTCACCCACTGGCTCTGTCCGTGCTCCGCAGTGTCAGGTGATGGCCTTTCGCTAAGCTGACCCTGTAGCTGTGGTCCCTGCATGTGCAAGCCAAGGCCCTGCGGTCATGAGGGGCAAAGAAGGACCAGGAGGGTTCAGGAAGAGGAAGCATGATAACTTCCCACATAACCAAAGGAGAGAAGGGAAGGATGCCAGTTCGTCTTCGCCGGTGATGCTGGCCTTTAAATCGTTTCAGCAGGAGCTGGACACGAAGCACGACACATATGAGCGACTTGGGAAACTAAGCCGGGATATTACCATGGAAAGTAAGAGGACAATTTTTCTTCTCCATAGGATCACAAGTGCTCCTGATATGGAGGAGATTCTGACCGAATCAGAAAGTAAGCTGGATGGGGTCAGACAGAAAATGCTGCAGGTAGCCCAGGAGCTCTCAGGAGAGAAGACACGCACCAGTTCCACAGAGCTGTCACCACAGGACTCCAGGAATACGTGGCGGCTGTCTCCTTTCAACACTTCATCAAACCCCGTTCACTGATCAGCATGGAAGAGGTCAGCAAGCAGCTGACTGACGTCTACAACAGAAGACAGTGGGAAAGAAAGCAAGGCGCCTCCCTCTGATGGGCAAGATAAGCAGCTGGTTACCTGGAGACTGAAGATAACGCCCACACCCGTTGACTACCTGCTGGGAGTGGCTAACTTAACTGGAGAGCTGATGCGGATGTGCATTAACAGCGTGGGCAATGGGGACATTGACACCCCCTTTGAAGAGAGCCAGTCTTTACGCCAGGTTTATGATGGGTTTTCGTTCATTGGCAACACTGGGTATGAGGTCTCTAAGAAGCTGTACATCTTGAAACAGAGCCTGTCCAAAGTGGAGAACACTTGCTATGCCATTAAAGCCCGGGGCTCTGAGATCCCTAAGCACATGCTGGCCGATGTGTTCTCAGTGAAAACAGATGGTTGATCAGGAAGAGAGCATTTCTTAAGCAACTCCACTCAGTTCTCTAAGGAGTGAGCTCCTGGGAGGCTGCTGGTGAGGGTGTTGTGAGTGTGCATTTGACTTTATTGTGGCTTCTGTAGACGTTTCCAGGTGGACTAGTCTGAAGTGTATACAGCTGTATATAAGTCGTCCACAGGGACGTTTCTTACACGCGTGCATTTGCATGCAGTGTTTACATGTGCTTACTCTGTTGTGTGAACATGCTTCCGACTGCTCTCTCTGCCACACCTACTTTAATTCACTTTGAACTTGGAGTGACATTTTGGGTGGAAGGAAGTCTCCTAAGTGGGTGATTCTGTGTATGGAGGGAAAACGGTGTAGCGAAGCCTCTGGAGCGAGCTTCCTGTTTCAGTTCCTCGGCAGTGTCACGCCAAGCCTTCAAAGTGGGCCTAGCACACGAAACAACAGTTTTAATGTGCAAGCTATCAGTATTTTTTAAGTGCAAATTTTGGTGGTATTGAGAATTCACTTAAATTTTTTGGTCAAGTTGAGGCCATTTTGAATTTATATGAAGCCGCTTTCCTGAGGGATTGATGGGTCCAGATGTCCCTTTCTCCACTTTGTCTTTTCCTTTCTCACAGATGTGGGAAGGAGCGGACCTTGCTCTTCCCTGTGATGCTGAGTATCTAACCACACAGTTGTCTGTAGGGTGTGAGCAGCCAGGCCCTTCGTCATGTGTTAGGTGGGCTGAACTTTCCTACCCCAGTCGTCCTGGGACCCACAGAGGGGCAGCCATGGTGCTTGGAGAGCTGACAGCCCAAACCTTGACACTTGTCCCTTGGTGTTAGCTAGTGATGTTGCCAAAGAAAATGACTTGTGTATAACTCAGCAGTAAGACAATGCCAGCTCAGGAGGGAGGGTTGGGAGTGAGTCACCTCCCCAGTCAGTCAGTCAGTCAGTCAGTCAGTCAGTCAGTCAGTCAGTCAGTCATCGGTGGTGAGAGCCTACCTTGAGCATCACATACGGCTGGCACCACCACATGCTTTCAACTAGTTTTGTGAGTTTTCAGAACTTGGATACTGGGTTTTATTTTTGGAAAGAATATCTATTTGTAAGGCTGGCTCCTTGACAGTGTCATTTTCCAAAAGTTGTCACTGACAGGAAAGTGAAATGTGTACACGCCTGCTACATTAGATTTGTTTGTCCTGGTAATCATGTGTCCTCCCTGCAGTAAGAGAGATACCCAGTTACAGTCAGTCCTGTTACCTGCTGTCTGTTTTTCTAGCTACGTCAAGTTGAATTTATAATGTTAAAATAATGGATTGAAGAATGTTTTACAGAAATTTAGAGCAAATTTTAAATTAAATATTAAAATACAGAAACTCACTGGTTTAAAATTTTAAGTTAAACTATGTTTTGTGCACAGCAGTGTGTGCAGAGACCAAAAAAATACCCTCAAAACTATCACGAAATGCTGAGATCTGTGTTTTATAAGTTGCTGAGTGCTGTCTTAATTCTGCCCATCTCATGTAAGTATTATCATGTCTATCACTCAGATAAGGTGGTGCCATAGAGGGGCTGGGCCTTTGTCTATGTCACCACCTCACCTTGGGGTCCCAGATTCCTGCTTATATACCATTGCCTTAAAAAGTCATGGGGCAGAATACCATGAACTAATGGGTAGGAAATGAAGGAAAAGCACTGCTCGGAGACCTGGGTACTGGGATCTAGGAATTAGGGATTTGCAGCAAGTTTAGAATCTTGTGATGATTTGGTTTGTTACTGAAAGATAACATCCTCTCCCTGCATTCACATGGTAGGAATGGCAGGACAGTTCTCCAGGACCCAACTTGTTTG
The DNA here is from genome assembly GCF_011064425.1 of Rattus rattus. Taxonomy (NCBI): domain Eukaryota; kingdom Metazoa; phylum Chordata; class Mammalia; order Rodentia; family Muridae; genus Rattus; species Rattus rattus. Next base: position 47,603,963 of record NC_046157.1, on the reverse strand, counting down.
TGATGTTCTGCCCATGTCTCTCTCTCCCCTCATCCCTCCCTCTCTCTCTCTCTCTCTCTCTCTCTCTCTCTCTCTCTCTCTTTCTCTCTCTCATATCTCTGTGTGTGTCTCCCCCTCCCCTTACCTTCACCCTCACCCTCACCCCTCCCCTCACCCCCTACTCTATTTAGCTCACAGGGCCATCACACTGGGACTTTAACATTTGTACCATGGACCTTGGAGAATACAAGCAAACAGATCATGGTAAAAGCCCTTCAGAAAGAAGTGACAATAGGGACAATCCAGATGTCATCTACTTAGACACCTGTATTCAAGCACTGGAGACATCACCAGGAGCGTAATCCATCCACAAGTAACCTCCTTCTGACAGCATTCAGGCCAATAAACAGAGGTTCTGCAAATAAGGCAGGATATTCTCCTCAGAAAGGCAAAAGGAGATGTAGCTATCAGCCAGGGGAGGATAGCAGGGATGAGTAACTATAAGAGACCATAGACCTGTGTAGAGAGAATATCTTGTGTACTGTATGGATGCATCACCTGTCAATTGAAAAGCCTTTGGCCAATGGCTTAGGCAGGAAATAGAGATGGGACACCTGGGAGGAGAAAGAATTCTGGAATAGAGCCAGATGGGCCCAGGAAGATGAACCAAGATGGATGAATAGTTCCTGAGCACAGGTAGCCAGACACGTGACAGAATGTAGGTTAAAATAAATGGGTTATCTTAAGTTATGATTCTAGTCAGAGAAGAGCCTATCTATACGGCCAAGGTATTTGTAAATATACTTTGAGCCCGAGTCTTATTTCTGGGAGCTTGAGGCTGGGAGGAAGAACTGATCTGGGCGTATTATGAATGAAGGCAACTGATCCTAATTTGAGAGAAGAGCTTGGGTTGACACTTTAATTCTTTCCACATTTGAAGAACATGGTTCCTCAGTCCTCCACACTACCCTGTATTAGAAGAGAATGGAGAAAGCACAGTATTCAGGATAAGTGGTCCATGCCCCTTGCACAGATGTGGCTGCCTTCTGCCTCCTAGACCAATGACCATCTTCTGATAAGGGGAGCTATGGAGGCTGAGAGACAGACTGCAGATCTGCCCGGGTTAACAGGAGGGGCTGGTTTTCTCAACTTGAAAACGGTGTCTGGTTCACTCTACCTCTGTCCACTGAGCTGCAGGGCTTGCCACCTACCGGAGCCATCCATGGTAACAGTGAGGATGCTATGTAGGTCTCTCTTTGTACTAGAGAAGGAAGCTAGTCGATGTAGGTTCCTCAGACAAGGGGTTACACACATGAAGATCCAGGATATCTGGAGACAATGCCTCAGTTTTATGAAGGCTAATCGGGCACTCTTCAATATGCCAGACCAGAGGACAGGATCACCCGGTCTGTTCCGGAAACACATAGTACAGGGACAAAACCCCACACACGCCCTGTACAACAGCAGTTGCCTCAGGCCGTAGTTGCCTGGTGGTGTTCAGAAGGTGACACGGGCCACAGGAAGGGAGGAGCTGCAACACTTGGGTGTAATTTCTTCTATTTTGTGTTTTTTGCAGGTAGAAGATTGCCCTGGAAACGCAAGAGTTCCCCCAGGGAGTTCAAGACCCGATGCCACCTCTGTGGGGTGATGAGGCAGCCCCTTGGATAACTGTCTGTCAAGCACCACATAGTCGCAGGGGCCTGCGTACTTTACCATTTTTAATCAGAAGAAGTGGCCACCCGCTGGCAGGGAAGGTCAAGTCATTGACTTTGTAAGATTGAGTCCTGCTGCGATTTAAATAAAATTCAGAGGCATACTTGGTTTGCATAGCTACAAGACTCAGCTTGATGTCACCCTGACTGTCTGTCCCACTTCCTTCTAGACTGTTCCCTCTAAACGTTCTCTCTTCCCTCCTTACATGCAGGACCCCTCCCTTCTGCCTATCCACACTTGTTATGCTATTTCTTCCGAGCGTCTCCCTTCTCTTTCCGCTCTTAGCCAAAACACTGCACTCCCTGGAAGCCTGCAGAGGTCTTACGCGATCATCTCATCTGCTCTCTCCTAGAACAGCCTCACCACTTGTCCTGAGCAAATTCCTTCCTCACAGTTATAGGAATCACCCTGGAGCATAAGCTGGTCTTCTGGTTCCCTCATAGACTATAAGCTCTATGAAAACACAAACCTTAGGAAGGGTGGCTGAAGGGAGATGACTGGCAGCCGCCCATGAGTACAGTTGTACTTGTTATAAAGGGCTCAGTTGGTCACGTGCTTGCCTTGCAAGCATGAGGACATGGATTTGATTCCCAGAATCCAGGTAGAAATGCAGGATACGGTGATGCATGCTGTAACCCCGGCTCTGGGGACGCAGAGATGAGAAAATGCCACAGGACGGCCCAAGCCTAAGTAAAACCTGGTCTTAAAGGGAGGTAGGTGAGGCCCTGAACATGACCTCTGAGACTGTCCTCAGGCCTCCACACATACACATATGCAACACCCGTGTACCTTGCACACATGGCATTTAAAGAAAGAAAAGAAAAATACAGACCTCGCCCTTACTTTTTGCTATTCCCAGGGTTTGGAAGAGCTGGGAATAGTTCATCACAGGCAATCAATAAACTTGGGATGAACTAATAGACAGGAGATGCTAGCCTGAGCCTAAACTTGAGAGAGGCCAGGGAAGGTGCAAAACCAAGTATGCGACCAATTAAATGTCTCGTTGACCCAACTGGTCCTGAATTGTAGCTCAAATGCAGACTGAAAGCATTTTTGGATTTAAGCATTTAAGCTTGATACTTCCTTAGAAATCTGTTAATTTAAACATTATATGACCCTGCCTCCAAAAGCCAAAGGGGGTCTCTCCCCTAAAAGACAATAGTAATCAATACTTATTACACACTGTGTAACAGAGGTGGAGGTGTCTGCAGAACCAGGAGGCCCCAGAAGGAGAATCGTTCATCTGCCTTAGAGCATAACCCAGATCTATGCTATTATAAGGAATCTGGGAGGGTGGTCACCTCACCTGGATGATGATTCACCCTGATAAACAGAAATGTAACCTTGGGCAAGGTACTTATATTTGTTGAGACTTATTGTTTGTAAAATAAATGCTAATAATTTTCTTAAGAGGTGGTTATATCACCTGCTTCCTCATTATTATGGTAAAGTCACTGACGGAGCACCTTCAGGAATGACGTTTATTTTTCCTCATGATTCGAGGGTAGACTCCACGATGTCAAGGCTGTCACGGCAGCATCGGTGTGAGGAAGCTGCTCATACTGCAGCCACTCTCAAGAAGCAGAGTAAGGTAAATGCTGGCACTCGGCTTGATTCTCATTTTTCTTTAATCTGGAACCCCAGCCTATTGAGTTGTGCCTCCCACTTTCAGGGGACTCTTCTCAGTTCGGGTAAAGCTGTCTGGGACTGCTCAAACAAGCAGACCAACAACTGTGTTTCCTAGGTGACTCAAAACCCAGTCAAGCTGACAATCAGGATCAACTTTTGTGATTCTTATGACTTGAAAAATAAAAAAAAGTAACCAGGAAGGCTATTAATTAGCAAGTACTTGAAGCAATGACTGCTGTGTTGGAATGGTGGCTTAAAGAAGGTGATGGTGGCTGCCCAAGTTGTACTTGTTATAATGACCAGGCTGTCTGTGAGGCCAGAACACAGCTGGAGTGCAAGGGAGGAGAGCAAATTGTCACAATGTTGGTGTTATTTAGAGGAGCAGGAGCAGAGGCACACCCAATCCTTACAGAGCGCTCCTCATGCTGAAGAAGGCCCCATGCTCCTTGCCTTAATTCCGGGTTCAGTGTCTTACACTACAGACCCTGCCACTCAACACAGAGCCAGGATGAGTCTAGACAGTCACTGCTCAGCTGAGGACAAGGATACACCCTTTTAGATTATCATTCCTCGCTCCTCAGACCCCACAATTTGGTTTCTTCTTGCTGATAACGTATCTTTTCCATAAACATGGGCCAGTTTTCTTTTCCTCACCAGTTTTGGGAGTGGCGTGTATCTGGTGAACATGTCCCACTTTCCTCCTGTCCACCAGAGCCCTGACTAGCTAATGACCACCACAAACCAACAAGATAGTAAGGAAGGTGGGGCGGGGGAAGCTTTGTGAGATCCAGAAGCCTGGGGTGCCTGCCACATGACAGCTTCTTCCAAACAGAAAATGGATGTTGCTTCCGTGAATTCTCAACAGCATGGTCTGCAAAGACCACAGCAACCAGCATGCCAAGACAAATGGAGAAGAACCACAAAGGCCTCATTCACAGTAGAGAGCTACAGGCTTACTGGTACTTTCAATTGAAATTCTTCCTTTTATGGGGGAAGATAAGGTCACTGCTTTGTTTGTCAAGGCAGCCTTAGTTCGTGTCACACACCATGGCCTCTTTGTTCTGTGGGTGCCCATCCACATTCTTATTTCTTCACAGGCCTCTGAATTTTCTTCCAACAAAGACCAACCCAGTGGCATGTAACAGTGAACCCCATATTTGGTATCCAGTGGTCTGTCTACGGTTGAACTTGATGATGGCTTACTAGGATGACCTGAGAAGTCCCTAACACTGTCACATCCACATAGGTCATTCACAACACATGGCTGGGACTACAAAAGCCAGACTTTGAGAAGAATGGCCACCAGCATCTTATCTCTACAAGGCTGATGACACCATTATACTTCCCACTACACACACACACACACACACACACACACACACACACACACACACACACATACAATATAACACTGCTTCCTCTGAACAGCAATCTTCTAGGGACATATTGATAATAAAACACTAGACCCGACACACTCACCTATCTACGCTCTTGCAAAGAATACTAAGAAACTTGTTTGATAATCCACAAAAGGAAAATGGGGGGGGCGGGGCATAAAAGCAGAAGAGGAACTAGTCAGGAATGGATGAATGGGAATGGGGAGAGTATAAGAGAAGCTAATGGGCTAAAGGTGAATTTTAAAATGCATTATGTATGCAAAATATGATGAAGCCTATTAAGTATAATTAATACATGCTAAAGCTGGTATCCTGACATTTGCTGGCCGAGGCTGGCGTCAAGTCTGAGGCCATGTGGAGGCTCTCAAAGGCCACCAGCTTTGTCAAGGGGTTACTAAGTTTGGTAGTTACGTTTGTTCGGGTAAGAAAGTGCTGTCCAAGAGTTCTACAGCAGGGTGAATAGAAGTCTGTGTGGGAGGACAGGAAAGCGTGCACAGGCTTTGAGCTTGTCAGGCAGCCCATACAGACTCATGGAAATCCTTCCCAGCAAGAAAACATCTTGAACATTCCCATCCAGCGCCCCAGGTGTTATTAAATGCACACAGTAAGAAAAACTATTGAACTCAGATGATTTTTAATGGAAACACAAGTGATTTAAGGCTGCGCTCACATTCCAATTTTATAGTTGAAAATTACTCTTCAGGGAAAATAAAATCGTTCATTTGTGCCTCATCTCTCAAAAAATGTCATAAATATGTATAGGTGTCCATGGCCCATCACAGAGCAATAGGGAGTCAACAGGAGGCCACATCAGAAGCAAAATCAACAGTCTTTTCCTGCACTGTGTTTATTCCTAAGACAAAGCTCCTCGTCAACCTCTCATCCTCAGGACACTGACTCTTAAAAGTCATTTCTACTGATTGCTTTACTTCATCATCTAATTTCCTAACTTAGATCCAGATACACTGTCTCCTAACACAAGGCTCACTTAGTGAGATGGAGGGGTTGCTTACCTTTTGGGATGCCACTGGCTTAAATCATGTAGGTCTCTGTCGAGTCTTTAGTGCAAAGATGAGATAGGGAAGATCAGAATAGAGGGTTCCTACACTTGAGTGTGATTTTAGGGTGCGATGTTACCTTTAACTAAGTGAGATGTGGCCTCTGTGGGTTTAACTGCAGAAATGGGTCAGTAGCGTTATCCCGTCTACACAGAGCATGACTTTCTAACTCCTTCAGTTATGGAAGTTCAGTTTCAGACAAGCATCACAGTATTAGACAGTCGTTAGCCAAGGTTCTTTGTTGCCTTTTTACCCATCAATAGAATAATTGTAGATTTAAAGACAATTTAAGTCAACAGATGGCAAAAAAAACATGGATCAGATCACTGTTCCTTGCCACCTTTCTACAAAGTCTTAGTTATGGAGACACTATGTGGGTATCATTAAATTCATTATGCCCAGGTGCAGTAACACAAAAGAGTAATTCAATTTCTCAGAAGGCTGGGACTAGAGGATCATAAGTTCAATCCCAGATGGACAATAGTGTGAACTCAAGGATAACTGGTCAACTGGGCAAAAACACTGTCTTAGAATACATTTTAAATGTCCTGGAGATAAAAGCGAGTGATACAGCATTGTGCTTGTCTAGAGTACATAATACTCAATATATAAACAAACAAATTCATTATAGCTGACAATCCTATATTGATCAATATTAATTAGTCTATATTTTAGAATATTACTCAGTGTGTACTTACAGGTGTGGGGATGGAGACGTGTGCACAAGCACATGTATCTTCCTTTACAGTGGGCCATCTTAACTTTTGAGACATTGTCTCCCACTGGACCTGGAGCTCACTGATTGGACAGACTGGCTGGCAGTGAGCTCAAGGGTCTTCTTGTCCCTATCTCTCAGGGCTAGGAGTATAGAAAGCTGACATTGGGCCCTGCTTATATGGGCTCTCTGGGAATCTGAACTGAAGCCCTCATGCTTGTGCAGCAAGGACTTCATGCACACGTCCTCTTTGCAGCTCCAAGTCTGGCTTTGCACAGAACTTCTCTATGTTGTACACTCTATGGTTTTTACAAAAGTGAACTACCTGAGGCCTTGGTTGATAATACAAGACAGAACTAGAGAACATTCTTCCACTAACCTTAAACCCATTTCCCGTATCCATCTCTCCCTTTCCCAAGTCCTAGCATACATGACAAACACTGATTTTATTTTCTTTATAACTTTGCCTCTTCTGGAATGTTCTATAATTGGAATGACATGGTTGGAGTCTGGAAGCATTTTCAGATTAGCCTCTGTCGTTGGACAATATGCATTTAAGATTCTTCCCTGTCCATTAGTAACTCAACTGCTAAAACGTTCCACCCTATAAATGTATAGTTCCCTTATCCCTTTAGTGACAGAAAGGCATCCTGGTTGCCTTTTGGGGTGATTATGAATTAAGTTTGTTTCAGACACTGACATATAGGCATTTGTGTTCCTTCTCCTATATTCATTAAGCATTTGTCACTCTTCCTGTGACTGACACCCAGCCCCCAGATTCTCTGTTCTCTCCCCTCTTTTTTCACTTTTCTTCCTCTTTGCATTTCCAGTTGAAGAATTCCATTGGGGGATCCCCCATGCGTGTTGATTCTTCCTCCACTGTGTTTGGTTTTATGCTGCTGAGCCCACTGAAGGCATCCTTCACTTCTGCTAAGTTTGTGTTCATAGCATAACTGAGGTGGAAATTTCTGCTCTCTTTGGAGACTCAGTTGTGTCAGGCGATGTTTTTCTGGATACTGTCTTATGAGAGGCTGTTTTTCACTGAAGCAGACATGTGGGAGGGTGTTTTGCTAAGCATGTGGTGCTTTTCTGGAAGCAGCCTAGAAAAAAGGGCATGCGAAGTTTTGCTAGAGTAGACACTAAAGTACATGCGATGCTTGAAAAGGGTATAAATGTAACCAAACAGACAGTGAATGATGCTGTGTGGCATGGGCACACCTTACCATTATTTGCTGGTTGTCGATTTTCATGACTTCACGATTGGCAAAGCCTGGTGTTTCTTTTGGATTGAACTGCCATTGCTGATTCGTGAATGGTATATATTCTTACAATGCACATTGGATTTGCTCCACAGAACTATTTCTAAACAGATCCACATCCTCCTTTGCTCTATTAACCTTTCCTAGGACCCTGAAAACATCACACTTAGACTCTGAATGTGGAATTCTGTGGATCTGGCCCAGAGCCATATTTGTTAGACTGTGGCTCCGTGTCCAAGAGACTTTAGTTTTATCTGTTTTTCTCTCTCCTGCTGTCTGGGAGCTTCTCTACAAACTTGTTCATAGCTGATTCTGGTTTTGTCTGCCATTTTCTTAGCTACAGCAAATTGCTATTAGTTGGGTGCTATTGAAGTGGTGGTAAGGTATTGGAAGGGCAACTTTGTGTGTCCTGGGATCACATGTCAGCTTTTTAGCATGTCTGAGTCTTAGCACAGTGACCTTCAGAAGGGTTTGAATTTGGGGAGCTCTCCCTGACACCTCCCTTCTCATCTCTCTCTTCACTGAGGCAAGAAAACTAGAAAAAGCTGCCACAGCTGGCTGACTCTTCTTCCCTCAGGTCAGAGAAGACACGTGAAAGGCAATTTTCCTTTAGAGTAGAGCTTATAGGGTAGGCAAGGCACCCTGGACTTATTGCAAAGGTTCCCTTTCCACTTGCTGTGACCCCGGCATTCTGGGATTTCACTCTTATCCATGTGATAATCTGGAAAGGTTCCTGGGAGGTTGAAACAAAGGTAGAGCGGGGATTCCGAGGCTACCTTAACTCTCAGGCTGTGCACACCTGTTCCTGCTCCTGCAGGTTGATCTTGGCTACCACTCTCTGTATCTATCTGCACCTCCAGATTTCCGAAGGATAATAACTCCTCATGATCACATAAAAGTCACTGGTTTTCAGGTTTTTCTTCATTGTAAGAAACAAAAATAAAAATGAATGTGTGATGGTTTCCAGGCTCCCTGTGTTTGACAGTGTGATTGCCATCTGAGAACAGCTGTAAGGCAATGCACACTGAATGAATCAATAAACATGTATTTACAAAAGCAGGTGGGGACCAAGCTTGTTTCACAAACCACAGTTTTCTAGGTCAGAGGCCATGAACCAAAATACCATCAGGACAAACTTGAGAAAAGCTGAATCAGTTTTAAGTAGACAAATGAAATGTTATTTACTTAGACACTAAAGGCGTTATTGGCATAAAATATGCTGTATCACATTTCTTGAAAGAAATATTTTACGTTGGGCAAAAATTTATCAAGCAACACCTTCAGTTGTTATATGAGAAGGTTTGGAGGACATTGGAGAATAGAGAGAGTAGGGGTGTAGGAGACCAGAGTCACCACTAACAGGTCCAGGGATGGGATGGAGAGGACATTCAATAGGAATTAAAGATCTAGACCTTTCTATTACATTTATTCATTGTGTTCATGAATGGGGAAGGGGGATGTTGTATTAACACGGATGCTGTGTACATGAAGGTCAGAAAACCATTTGCAGGAGTCAGTTCTCTTCTTCCAGATAGATTCTGGGGATCAAATTCAGGCAGTCAGACTTGGTGGCAAGTGCCTTTACTCACTGAACCATCTCACTGGCTCTAAATTTAAACTCTTGAATGTCTGTTAATACTATTAACACCAGCAAGTTCAAATGCATCTTTAAACAAGGACTAGGTCAACAATGTGTGGGCCAATGCAAATCCCCTAAGTGTCTCTGAGTGGGTATTGCTTGAGTACGGACTTCAGTTCAGTCCAAAACCAACTGTGACCTGAAGATGCACAGGAGTTAAAGGCCATCTCTGAGGTCACACAGCAAAGGGACATCCAGGGTGCTGGGTACTGTTGCCACCTAGTGTACTGCCTTCCTGCACAGGTCCACTCAAGTGGACATTTCCCCCTCTGCGGAGTTAGTGGCTACTGTGTGATCAGCACAGACCACTTTCTTTCGTAGACAATATTAATGGTCCCTATGTTTACATTCTCAAATAGCTTTTAAAAAAATCAGCTGACTTCATCATTTTCTCCCAAAGAGCATAATTATGTTTTACTTAATCAGCAAGGAAAAAAAAATCCTAATCAAACAATCACCACTTTGCCTGTGCTGTGAAATCACAGCAAGATAAATGGTTCCAATCAGTCACAGGCCATCCTCGAAAGACCATGGCATTTTAAAAAATGTGCTTTGGGCTATTTGGACCCAGCCTCCATCTGCCTCACTGCCCCCTTTAATTCTAAACCGTCCTAGAACACGTCAGATTGCCAGGCATGGTAGCTTTCTACAAAGCGGTGTTACTTCTCAGAGGGCAAAATGAACAGTAATTGAATGGGCAGAGTCTCCCAACTTGAGCAGGGACTCCCCACTCTGTGCTGTCCTTGGCGGACAAGGAGGCCGACAGGACCCTGGACCACTGAGGTGTGACCGAGTGAAGGAAGAGTGGGGGTGGGGGTGCTGTGGTTTGCAGCTAGAGAGTTTCAGAAGAAGGAGTCCTCCTCTTCTCACTGTGCTGTCAGTCTTGGTCCTGTAACTGAGTCCTTCAAAGACCTTACCCAACAGCTACCAAAAAGCCAGGGAGACTAGAGTTAGAGACATAGGACTTATTGAAGCTGTTCAAGTCCGAATTTGCTTTAAAGAAATAATTTATTCTATGTGTATGTGTGTGTGTGTGTATGTGTGTGTGTGTGTGTGTGTGTGTCTGTGTCTGTGTCTGTGTGTCTGTGTTTGTATGTGTGCTTGTATGTGACTGCTTAGGTGAAAAGCCAGAGTCTGGTCCATTGGAACTGGAGTTACAGGTGGCTATGAGTCTCCTGATGTAGTAGCTTCTGGAAATCAAGCTCAGGACCTCCGGAAAAGCAGCAAGTGCCTTTAGGCACCGAGCTGTCTTCCAAGCCCCTCAGGTTTGATATTGAAATGCGAGGTCCAGCACTCATTAAGGTTACCAAATGTATACAAATATACGCAGTTGGAATAAACTCTGATAAAATAGTCTTTCCATTGGCAGCAAATAAGGAATTGCTCAGGAAACCTAGCCGCAGGGAATCACGACAGACGAACCTATGCTTAGTGTGGCCTCACATCTTGCTAACCTTAGTGTTAGTTTAAATTTATCAAGCCCCAGATGCATTTAGCATATCATGGCTCAGGGGCCAGAACACAGTGGACGGTACACAGTGGCTGGTTGGCAACTTCAGATCACTGCCACCACCTGTGTCATAAAAGAATGTCACACTCATACAGCCATCCCAGGAAAAGGCTGACACTCAAAACCTCATAGTCTGTATTGAGTCTGTATTACTTCAGCAACATTGTAATGTCAAGGGTCACATGTTGAGGCACTGTCATGCAAGAACGTCTATCTTTTACATAGTTATGGTCTTGGCATTCCATAGCGCTGGTTTCTCACAGATGTATTTTTCAGAAAGGACGATCAAATACTCCATGATTGGATATAACAACTGGTGCTGGGGAGAAACAGTAAAACACCGGGCGATGTATCCTCAGAGAAGCTATTTCATCACACACAGTAACTCCACGCATTTAGGCATTCCCTGAACCAGCATTCAAAGAAAACTAAGAGGTACAGCTCAAGCTGCTTTCTATCCAAATAGGATAGGTTCTGTGCCACAGGATGGACCTACAGAGAACGGCTGGCATTGGCTGAGGAAAGGAGGTGACTCTGAGAGTACTGAATGGGGTGAAGGAGAGCTCCTGACAGACCCACCCCCATGCTGCATGTGTCATGATCTACCAGGCTCCATGCACCCTTCAGATTTATCAATCATCCCTGCACATGCTGAAGCGAGCTTCTTCTAAATTCTCTTTTTTTAAAATAAAATCTTTTATTTCCATGTTTTAATTCACGAGTCTGTACAAGTGTCTGTGTGTCTGTGTCACTTGAACAGCTGTCCAAGGTGGCCAGAGGAAGGCACCCGATCTCCTGGAACAGGAGTGACAGATGGTTGTGAGCCCGGGTATAGATGCTGAGAATAGAAGTCAGTCCTTCTGCAAGAGCACCACTGAGCCTCCTCTCCAGTCTCCACTTGTAAATCCTTGCAGAGAAGTGTTTAGTGAGGCACAAAAATGGGAAATGCAACATTTCATTTAGAAACATTTAAATAATTTCAGCAAGTTTGGGTCTCCAACTGTCACCTCTCGTCCTAATTTAAGACTATTGTCTCTAGGGTCTATCCCTGGTTCACATCCAGTGTAATTGCCATGATCCTTCTGCATGAAATGGCTCAAACTGGATGAATTATTTCAGACTTTTAAATTAGTAAGTCTGGGTTTCTCCCCCAACAGGATCTAAAAATGAGCTGAAATATGCACATCATACTGAATTTCCAGTGCCAAGAGCAGCAATTAAGCAAAACTGTTGTCATAAAATTTACATCGAAGCAAGAGAGAACACCTGGCTAGCTATCAATTAATCCCCCTCATAATGTCCGGCTCAGCTCACTTTCTCCTTGTGTGTTATGATACTTGGGTGGTAGAGGTGTTTATGGTTTACAGGAGGGATGGCAGTTAAGATTCTGTGAGTAGGAAGTGGATTCTTTGTGCTCTGAGCATTAGACAACAAGGAGAGAGAGGCTTCGGGAGCTTCAGAGAGGTGACACGGGTCTGGGCGGTGTACCCAGATACTCTTGCTAGGAAGATAGTGTAGCACTGGGAAGCAATAGTGGAGGGAAAGCCGGCAAAACATGCATCCACCTATGTGGGTGCAGAAGGGAGGTAGCAATGGCTTCCCCGGGAATCGGTTCATCCTCAGTGATAAAAGTAATTCAGGAAAAAGCAGGTATGAGGCCATCAAGATCGTCCAGGTGGTCAAGATGAAGCCAGTTATGTAGTTTACTCAGACACGGTTTACGATTAACAGTATGTTCTCCACTCCCTTTGCCTGCGATTTAAGGTTCACAGGAAGGTTTGAGGCCACCTGACTAAGAAAATAATGCAGGGATGTTGTGGCGAATGCTTTCTCTGGAGAGGATCCGAATACATTTGGAATCCACACAGCATGCCCAAATGGGTTCAGAATAGCAAGAATCATTTTGCAAAAACAAAATAAAAATAAGCACTCCATCTCACCGCTGCAAAGGAAAAGGCACCAGAGTGACTCTAAGTGAGGAAAACAGCGTTTTCTGGAAGGAAGAGACAGCAAAAGCACTGCCATGGCCCTGAAGTAATGTTGCCCTCCCATACACTCACCATTCTAGAAAACGTGCAGAGTTTTCCTTGATTGAGTCTTTTAGTTTCATTTATGGCCGACTATAGTAGTCTTATATATTCTGTGTGTGTGTGTGTGTGTGTGTGTGTGTGTGTGTGTGTGCGCGTGTGCACACCGGCACACACACATGCCCATGAGTACGCATGTATCTGTGGAGGGAGGAAGAAAGGTATACTGAAACTGAAACTCCTCGAGCAGAAGATGGAGGCAGCTCTAAGGGGCCCAATACGGCTGCTAGGATAAGAGCTCAGGTTCCCCGCAAGAGAAGCAGTCAGCACCAAGGCCATGGTGTGGTTTCTAATTTATCAGTGTGATGAGAACTGATTGCAGTCACACTCTTAAAGGGATATTGTTGCTATCAGAGCAGGACATGGCTTCAAAGCTCAGCTACCTGCTCTTTTCAGCTACTTTTCCTCTTCACAGTGTGGGGACCTGGAACCATTAGTTTTTCTTTAGGAAGCAAAACTGGCTGCACCTGGACATGCTACTAGCTGCTCACCGCAAGGCTGATGAGCTATAATCTAGCAGGGAAGGAAAAAATTAAAAACAACAACAACAAAAAAATAGACAAGACAATTAAAATGGAATGCATCACTAGGCACCCAACACCTGGCTGTTTTCCAGAATTTATTATCTTGCGTTTAACAGACACAGGGGGATTAGAACAGGAGGAAGCACAAAATAATAAAAATCTAGAGGCTAAATTACCCCTACACACACACACACACACACACACACACACAGAGAGAGAGAGAGAGAGAGAGAGAGAGAGAGAGAGAGAGAGAGAGAGACAGACAGACACACACACACACACAGACACACATACACAGACACACACATACACACACAGACAGACACACAGACACAAATACACACCCAGATACACAGATGTGCACTCACACACACATATACACACACACACAACACACACACACACACACACACACACACACTTTGCACATGAAGCAAAGTTCTATTCAATCACTCAAGTTCAGTCCAGTCTAGGAGAAAGCGTGGAGAGGTATATAACCCATCTGAAGGACAGAGGAGAATGAAAGGGCAATCCTTATCCCTACAACCAGCCCCTGTGAAGTACTCCTGCATGGTACTGGATAGACACAATCCTGGGGTCCTCAGGAGCCTGTTCACAGGAGAGCAGGCCTAGGTCTTTTCCAGGTTTCACAGGGGCAGGCTTGTTCTAGGCTCTACTCCCCAGGATCTGGGAAGCCAACCAGGGAACTGCCTAGGGGCTGGTTTCAGGCTAATACCAGTTTGTGTGCCATTTTTCTATGCTCTGAAACTTGAATGGGCTAAAATCCTGGTGAAAAGTAATAGAAGACTTAGAGCTGGTGGGGCTTTCTTTAAAGATTTTATAACAATTAGAGGCTACTTTAGTTGTAATGAAGTAAACATTCATGAGCAGCAAACTACTGTGGCTTTTTTTAGAAATCCTAAAATGCTGTCATCTATGGGTTTCGAAGAACTACCTGCCTCCCATTCCCCAGGTGACAATGGGACAAGTTTCACAGAGGAGGATGCACCAAAGGTTTTACTTCATGGCCCAGAAGGTGAGCTTACCTCTGGTTCTGTAATTCTATCATGGAGACTGTAATGAGTGACCAGCGAGATGGCTCAAGGGGTACAAGGCTTGCTAGTTAAACCTGTCCTTATTTCAATTTTGTTGCTGTGATAAAAATACCATCATGGAAAGGCAACACAGTGAAGGAAAGATTCATCTGGCTTCTGATTCCAGGTCACAGGCCACAATTTTATGAAAGTCAAGCTAACTTTCTGCTCTCTTATGCTGTTCCTCCCATCTGCCTAGGGAATGGTGCCACCGATAATGGGCTGTGTCTTCCTACACAGATTGTTTTTCAAGACACTCTCCCATAGATGTGTATGTCTACAGGCCATCATGATCTAGATACTTCCTCATGAAAACCCATCCTTTCATGATTCTGCATTGTGTCATGACATTTAAAACTATCCAGGACAGTGGGTATATGTTGATTTGATTAACATTATTGCAAACAACATGAGATGAAAGGTACTATAGGTCCACCAGTAGAATCCTATGTAACAACAGTCCTCTTTATCCTTCAAAAGAAGGTGGATCTTTTATATGGTTCAGCATCAATAAGCCACATGTTAACAGAACATCAGCAGTACCCAAATAGACATATTATACCCAAACTGTGAAAACTTACAGACTGTGTGTGCACACAGCCTTACCTATACATACTTTTACCCTTACTTGTGGACTCACACACAGAGCTATTGGTAACCAAACAAAAGGAGCAAGTCTGAAAGATACACCATTTGGGATTTCAACATTGTGCTACTTTCATGGCTGCTGCTATGACAAAAAGCACAACTTCAGGTAGGTCTCTAACTGCAGGGAGGTCAAGGCAGGAACTTAAGTAGCGTGTCACGTTATATCCACAGTCAAAACCAGGGAGAGAATAAAGGCACACATTCTTGCTGGTGCTCAGCTCCAATTCTACTCCCATACAGTCCAAGATACCCCTGCATAGGGAATGGTGCTACCCACAATGGGCTGGTCTTCCCATATGAATTAATGTAATCAAGACAATCCCCAGCAGATATGCCTACAGGCTAATCTGATACAGATTCATTGAGACTCTCTTACTAGTTGATTTTGGATTGTGTCAAGATGGTAATTAAAAGTAATTG
Organism: Rattus rattus; assembly: GCF_011064425.1. Taxonomy (NCBI): domain Eukaryota; kingdom Metazoa; phylum Chordata; class Mammalia; order Rodentia; family Muridae; genus Rattus; species Rattus rattus. The sequence goes on along the minus strand of NC_046157.1, from coordinate 47,588,291 downwards.
TGAACATTTTATGGAAGTTGTGAAGGGGCTGGCAGAAAGGAAGATAATTGTGACATCAATGGGAATAGGGTCTCTTGAGGTTACCATGTATCATCATATATGTCACAAGGACATCATGTGGCTTATGGCTATAACTGTGCTCTGTATGTGTTATAAACTTGAACAGGAGGCTTAAATGGCTCAACACTTCTGGTAGTCTGCTGCTTCTCTAGAAGACCTGAGTTCAATTCCTAACACCTATCAGGCAGTTTAATATGTCAGAATCATTTAGTAAGTTGACGAGGATAATACTTCCTAAGAGACTAGGGCATGTATTTAACACACCAGTTCTGGAGGTATGGTTATTTTGTATGTGTGACAGGCAGGATGCTTGTGTCTATAACAGTGCTGGGCCTGGTCAGTGGCATGAGATGTGTGAGAGATGCAGACACAGAGAGCTAAAGTCAATACCTCTGGTCCAGATCTTCATACTGTCAGAGGCCTCAAATATAAAATAAACAGGCTTTGCATATATCCCTGGCCCAGATCTATCAAAAGAATAAAGAAACTACTATACACACATAGTATTTTAACTTTTTGTGTATGTAGTATGCATGCTTGCGTGCAGGTGTACACATGTGTGTTCATGCATATGGAGGACAGAGGACAACCTTCATTGTCATCCCTCAAGTATTGTCCAATAGTCTAGAGATCACCAAGTAGACTAGGCTGGCTGGCTAGTGAGTCCTAGGAATCTGCCCATCTTTACTACTGCAGTGCTGGCGTTGGGGACGGGGGTGGATACTGTTCTGCTGCAGTGCTGGGGAGGAAACTCCACCCCACACCTGCACACCATAACATTCTCCTTCTCCCCACCTCTCTATTCAGCTTCATGTTCTTTCCAAAGAGAGTCACAAACCTACACCCTAAGACTGAGTTTGTTCTGCCCAGGAATTTTCTGCACAATTGTACTTTGCCTGATCTAATTTTCTGCTTGACTTAGTAAATTCTTGTTGACTTGATTTGAATATTATGAGTGACTAAATGTTATCTAGTTAAGATGAACCCTCCAGGTAGATGGACTCAAAGAAAATCACTGTCTGGCAGTAACAAGGCTTGCCGGGTTCCTGTTGTTACTTTGGTTTTGTTTGTATCATTTATTTTTCTGTTTCGATGAGATTTTTATATTTCGCAGTGTAGCCAGGCTAGCCTGGATCTTGCAGTACACTGCTCTATGAATAGCCAGGGTTATAGGCATGTACTACCACGCTGAGCCTGGGAACAATGATTTTTAAATAAAATGTAATTCGCTCTATTTTTACATAATGAAAATTTCTTCATTTTTCACAAGTATGAAATAAAATATTATATCTCTTAAATTATCCCAATATATAATGAAATTAATTATTTAAAAGAAATGAAATTGGGTTTGTTTGCATAACTTATTTTCAGTGAGCCCATTGTGTCTTGTTTTCATTAGCACTTTATTAAATTTCTACTTATAACAAGGCTACAGAATAATCAGCTCTAGAAATTCATTTTCCATCCTATCTGAAAGTGTTACAAATGTAGCCATGTAGACTTCCATAGTCAACAAATTCTTCTTTATTGTAAGATTAAATTTGGACTGAAAACTATTTTTAAACAGCCCATATGAACAGCTATATGCCAAGAAATTTAATGAGCAAAAAGAAACTGACGGATTCCTGGACACATTTTCCATTAACATGAGGCTAAACCATGAATAAATGCAAAACTGCTAACTAGTAATAATTGACTCAGTAATTACGCCCCCCTCAAGGAGTTCCCCAAACCAGATCATTTCTTTATTTCAACTAATCACTGAAAGTAAAATCATACCAATTCCTCTTAAATCAACACAAATGTCAGTTCTTGCAAATACATCAAAGATGGCCAGCCATACTGTTGACACTCAAGCCAGAGAAAAACACAAGAAGACAGAAAGTTGTCAGTCAATATCTTCAATGAACATTGGTGCAAAAATTCTCAAGAGATTAGCAAACCAAATCCAATAGCAGATTAAAAAAAATGTATTTGCCATGAGCAAACAAGAATTACTCCCAGGGTACAAGGATGGTTCAATAGCTATGACTCAACAAATAACACATCCCATTGGCCCAATGAACATCCATGATAAAACCTGAATAGATGAGGCACAGAAGAGAAGTAATTCAACATAATAGCATGGCATATGTGGTATATGTGTGATGTGTGTATGTGTGCACATATGTGTGCATGCATAATGTGTGTGCACATGCATGTGTGCATGCATGTGTGTGTGGTGTATGTGTGGTGTGTATGTATATATGTGCACATATGCATGCATGTGTGTGTGGTATGTGATGTGTGGTGTGTGAATATGTGCACATGTACATGCATAATGTGTGTGCACATGCATGTGTGCATGCATGTGGACATGCATGTGTGTATGTAAGTGTGTGTAGTGTATGTGTGGTGTGTGTATGTGTGCATATGTGCATGCATGTGTGTGTGCATGTGCATGTGTACATGCATGTGTGTGTGTGAGTATGTGTGTTTGTGCATGTGTATATATGTGTGAATGGCTGACCTTATGTTGTACTGAGAAAATCTGAAGGCTGTCAGCTTCATGCCTAGAACAAAATGAGTACTTTTATTCAGCATAATACTAGATGTCCTTCCCAAAGTGATTAGTCAAGAGAGAGAAGCCAAGACAACTGGATTAAAAGAGAGGACACAGAACTGTCATTGTTTACAGATGATGTGGTCTATTTAGATTACATCTCAAGGACTTTGCCACAAACTTCCAGATCCAGTAATGAAGTCAACCAGAGTTGGCTTACAGAGAAGAGTGGTGCAGCTTTGTGAAAAACACCAATCTCTGAAACAGAAAGCTACCTCATTTTAATAGGTGAAAAGTACACTAGAAAGAAACTTAGCAAGAGAAGTCAATTGTTACAATGGTGTCTATAAAGCTCGAACAAAAAAAGAAACCGAAAAAGACATAGAAAGTGGGACAGGCCTGATGTTCAAAGATCACGGGGATCAGTATTGGAGGAATACTCAGCCAAACGTGACAGATACAGTTGAGGAAGTTCCCATCAAAATGGTGATGGTGATCTATGCAGCATTGTAAAGAATAAGGCCTTTCTTTATGATGGAACCACAGAGGAAAATGTGAAAGTCCCAAATAGTCAAACAATCTTGATCAAAGAAATAAGGCGGAATGCTGGAAAGGGATATCAAGATTCGTGGGGATAGAAGAGAGACAATAAGCAAATCTTCAGTCAATTGAGTTTTGACAAAAGCACCAAGAACAGACACCGGAGAAAAGATGATCTTTTAAATAAATGTGCAGAAGAAGCTAGCTGTCCACATGTAGGAGAACGAAGTCACACGAAGACCTTAAGATGGCAAAGAGCGAGCGCTTAACAGTAAGGCTTCAAACTATGACCCTTATGAAAACGTAAGAGGTGTACTTTCAGCACATTGAGAGGGATGATGATCTGGAGTAACAACCCCCCGCCCCCAATGCATAGCAACCAAAAGAAAAAAATAGGCCAGTGGGATTCTATCAAGCTAATAAAAGCCTGCATATTAAAAAAAAATCATAAATGAGGGTGGCTTAAACATTTACAAGCACACAACTCAGAAACGTACGTCTGTGCTCACATAAAGCCTGTAAATGAGTGCCTATAGTGTCCTCATCCACAATCTCCCACAACAAAGAGCCCACCTACCTCCTCTCCCCGTGAGAAAATAAACAGCGGTCTATGCATTCCCTGGAAGATGCCCCAGTAGGTACAGACTTGAGATGGGATGCATCCAAGGAGAGAAGCCAGGCCACACGGGCTGCCTCCTGCACAACCAGATATCCTTCTTGCTACAAGCAACATATGGGGGGAAAACCACAGCAGAAGATGCGAGGGCTGAGTGTGGATGAAAAGGATGCTGTGGAAAGGAGCAGACACCTAGGCGTATAACTGAGGCTAATAAACAGCAAGCAAGCCTGTTACTCAGCTCTCCTCACACACACAGCATCTTGTCAACATTGTCCTGAGGACCAACTCCACCCACAAATCTAACCAATTAAATTTAGAGTCACAGGAGGCACGGTTTTGAAGGGAACCCTTAAAATATACTTAAGCAGTTCTAGTAAGAACTTGTGAAAACAGCCTCTACAGTGGGGTTAAGAGGCAGACATTTTTACAGAATAGAGACCCCCCCCCCTTTGTTTCTTAAGATGTTTCCTGAGCACGGTGAACTTATGAGACACTTTGATGTCACAAAAATTGTGATGTGCATATGTACAAATGATCTAAACATGGCAAAAGGCAGCTGAAATAAAAAAAAATCAATAAAGCAGGCTTTTAACAAACACATTCTGCACTGGATCAAAGAGAATGCCGGGCAGCTACATGGTGCAGATCTGACACCCATTAGTTTTCCGTTTCAAGGAGACAGGTTGGCAAGAGGAAGGCAAGGCCTGTCTGTAATGTCTGTAATGAGCTTCTCCAGGGCAGAAGTAAAGCTGCTTTTCAAACAGAGAATAAACACACGAACACAGCAGTGTGTGCCTCGGCGTGGCGAACTCACCATCGACAGAGCTTTGAGGAAGACACAGACAGATTCAAACCCCTTCTGCAGGCGTCCCCCACAGTCCTCTTCCTCCCCAGAATGCACTTCAGATGTAAATGTTTGGTCAGGAGCAAAACCTCCCCTGTGGTATTTTTGTTTTCTCCTGGCTTTAGTTTTTTAAGACATCATCAAATAAAGGAGGAACTGGATCTTAATAAATGCTCACCTGAACATAGCTCTCCACCCAAGGTATGTGCTAATAGAGGAGCTTCTGCAAATAGGGGATTTATTGTTTTTTTTTTTTAAAGGAATCTACTCCTGAGGGTTTTAGTTCTAACAACCAGCCGTTTCAGGGGCCATTTTGGTGGTTCACACCGATGGACAGACACCCATGCCAGGTCCTCACCCAGAGTCGCCTGGCTCATTGAGGCACCGCCACCTCCACTAGCTCTCTGAGAGATCTCACTGAGTCTCACTTTCCATTCTACCGCCTTGAGAACCAGACCTTTCCAAATGCTGGGTTCAGAGGAAACAATGTGCAACTGAATCTCTCTCCATCCATCCATGCAATGAGAGCAAGAGACAGATGGGCGCAGGGGACTTAAAGCAGAGCGATCTGCTTTTCCTCCTGCCAGACCAAAACATCCACCCAGAGAGGAATGCCACTAGCCCTGCCAGAGTGCAGTCAGGCTGAGAAGTCCACAGGACCCTAGGAATGGTACAGGGGTGGCACTGAGTGGACGACAGGAGACAAGCCACATCTTCAAAGGGGACAGTGGGGCCTAGAAAGCATGAACAGTGAGCATGTCTTCATCCGCCTAGTCCCCACACCCCTCAGGCTCAGGCCCTCTCGTGACTTAGTTCATAGGACTCTATGGTATATATTCTGGGAGGTGGTGGCTCTTCCTGGCCAACTGCTTCCCTCTAGTTACTGCCCATTTACTATTTCCCCTCAGTTCCTGTACATCCATCCGACCTCTTCCCTCATCAGATGACTTATATTACCTTTCAAAATGTACTCTGACTTTCCAGGCCAGTCGTCAGATGGCATTGGGCTCCCGTGGCTCCCTCTGACTCAGAATAAGTGAATCACTTTCTCCTAGCTGTCGCAGAGAATCTCTGCTCTGCCCAGCAACACTTCCCAAGATTCTCTCTACTCCATCATGTCTCCTTGCAGTAGAATGATCAGGATGGAAGAAAGAAGTTATAACGTAAGAATCTGTCACAGAAGCCAGTAATAGCCCTTCACTTGGGCACATAGCAGCAGAATGGACATGACTGATAGACTTTCAGGACCAGAACAGAGAAAGGAAGAAGAGGGTGACTAAGATAACCAATCAGATCTGTGTGCTGTAGCAAAACACAGACTAGCCTTTGTTGGGCTTTGCGACTGTTTGCCATTTATAAGATTTGTAATAGACACACACGCACATGCACACACACACACACACAACATAGAGTTTATAATAGAATATAAAATATTGATACATCAGTTAAGATGCACAGAAATTAGTTCATGACATTAAATGGAAGACAAGGTGGAAGAGGTAAAGGAGAGGTCCATACACACACACACACACACACACACATACACACACCCCACATACAAACACACATAACACACACCACACCACACATACACACACACCACATACAAACACACATAACACATATACATACACACCACACCACACATACACACACACACAAAACACATATAAAACACATACACACCACACCCACATACAAACACACACACACATACACACCACACACATACACATATACCACATACATATATACAACACCACATACACAAACACACTACACACACACACACCACATACAAACACACATAACAATACACACCACATCACACATACACACACGCCACATACAAACACACATAACACATACACATACACACCACACACACACAAAACACACACATGCAAACACACACACATACACACCACACACACCACATACATATATACACCATTATATATATGTGTTATATGTATATATTCTATGTATATATATTCTACGTATATATTTTATACATAAAACATATATGGACACACACATGGCTGGAGAGAGAGATCTGTGGTTAAGGACACATCAATGGTCTTGCAGATAATATGGGTTCAGTTTCTAACCCCCGCATAGATGCTCACGGTCAAATGTAGGCCAGGTACCAGAGTATCCTATGTCCTCTGAACTTTTCAGGCATTGCATGCATGTAGTTTACAGACATACACGCAGGCAAAACACACATGTACATACAACTTTAAAAAATTTTTACACTAAAAAAAGGCATATATTTACTCTTATATTTCTGCGGTTTGGGTTGTGAGTCTAGCTTTTAACTGCCGAGCCATCTCTCTAGCCCCTGGCATGCATGTACTAAAAGGGCAGTTCTGTATACATGCAAGAAAGGATTGTATACATAAGTATGTGCATCATTAAAGTCTGAAAGTAAGTATGAGGTCTGAGATACAGAAACAATTGAATTCCAAAATTAAACAAATAAGCTGACTCTGGATAGGCTGCTGCTCCTCCAGTGGACAGTCTGACACTCATGCACACCTTGGCAGCTCCCATTGGACTTATTGAAGACATGTGGCAGTGTAGGGGGAATAGTTGGGAAGGAGTGGGCAGGAGAAATGATAATGACTACATCGTATGTGTCTATGAAAATTTCAAAGACTAAGTAAATAGACATTTACTTGTAAAAGCTTTGGTAAAATAGCGAAGATGAGAAGGTGCTAAAAGAGTTAAAGAAAAATCTGTTAATGAAAACAATCTAATTAATGAAAGTGGGAAGGAGGTAAGGGCTTGTAAAGAAAAGGCTTGTTACCTCTTATCATAGGAGCCCTGCACATACTCAAATGTGTGTGTGTGTGTGTGTTTATGTGCATGCATGTACGTGTGTGTTTGTATATTGTGTGTATGTGTATGTGTGTGTTAGTGTGTGTATGTGCACGTATGCGTGTGTGCATGTGTGTTGTGTGTGTATGTGCATGCATGTATGTTTATGTGTGTGAGTGTGTATGTGCATGCATGTACATGTGTGTTGTGTATTGTGTGTATGTGTATGTGTGTGTTAGTGTGTATGTATGCATGTGTGTGCATATGTGTACATTTATGTTGTATGTGTATGTGCATGTGTGTGTGGGGTTGTGCATGCGTACCGCATGCTGAGCGCATGAGTGTTATCTGACACTGTGAACTAAGCTGACACTAAGAACTAGCTTCGTTGTGGTTTTCTGATAAGCCAGTTTTATTAATCATACAGCTATCACGTTTGTGCCATGGATCCGCCTCCCTTCTCCTGGAATAACGGGTGATAAGATGCCACAATTTTCACAAATGCAATTTATTTTAGGGTCTTTTTAGATAAAAATTTCATAATCACTCAGAACTAAGCTTCCTAAGTCAAAAGAACTGATCTAAACACAGAAAGGACACAGGGACAAGGTCAGCCCTTCAGACATTACCCTGCACACAAAATAAATACATATGCAGAAAGCCCCACTGGCCCCTGAGATACAGGCGAAATGAATTCTCTGAAAAGAAAAAAAATACATTTTGTCCTAATATTCGTTTAATAGATTTTTCAAAAAATGTGATAAGAAGACTGGAAGAAACCTGGGTAAGTCTGGGTGGATTATGCAAATACTCATTTCATTCTTGTGCTTCGGGGTGAAGTATCTGGACTGCTTTTTTTGCAGGCTGTAAACCCCCAACATCCCCTATCTGTGCTCCGCAGCTGGTAAGCAGAACCAAAGGATTAGGCGTGATAAGCACGTGAGGCCTCCGGGAGCTCAGAGGAGTCTCAGATGCACAGTCCCCTGGGGCTTACGATGTGGATTTTAAAATGCATTTCCCCAGTGTTCGGGAGCTTATCTCAAGTTAGAGGTTCAATATTCTCCGTCAGAGAGAGGGGAATGAGAGAGACAAAGAATGTGCTGCTGCTGCTGCTGCAGGGGTTACAAAAACTGTACTCTGTAGGTTACCCCATGATGGAGTGAGAGAGACCTTCCTCCTCCTTTTGAAAAAGTGTGAGGTTTACATTGCGGAGAGTCTATATTCTTTTGTCAAGCAGTCCAGTCTCATTTAGGCTGAAAGGAGGGTGAGCCTGGTTTACTCCATCTCCATCATCTCCAGATCGAGGGCTCAGAGCACTTGATTACCGCGAGCAGGTCCTCTCCAGTTTAACTACACCAGGCCAGAAGCCTACGGATGTTTCTCCCAAGGCCTTGTTTGGCACATACGTGCCATCGGTGGCTCACTACACACTCAGGCTTCCCCAGGAAGTCCTAGGATCCCAGGGACTAAGGCAGAAATAAGGGTGCCTTATCCCTACAACACCATCCTCGCTGTCCAGGAGCTAGAACCTTCTATGCTAAAATAAGGGAAATGCTAACAATAAATCTGAGCAGCAATGTTCTACAACAACCCCAAGCAGGGGGAGACATCTGCAGCCTCCGTTTTCCTGATAAAACCTAACAGGAACAGGTCCACCTTCAGCGAACCTCAGAGATAAATTAACACCCTGGATGGACACATCAATCCAAGCTCCATCTGCCTTTATTCACTGATGTAGATGAACAGGATTAACTAAGGAAAGTTCCTTTTTATTATATTTTCCATGTTGTAAAACCTGCACAACTGTGTGCAGAGCACCCCAGTGAGACCCCAGGCTTCACCATGCAGTCTCCCTAACTGCAGTCTGCCAACAGAACCCCTAGCAGACCACTGGGCAGAAACCAGCAGAGCGTGGTCCCCTTAGGATGTCATCTAACAAAGATGGCTTTTTGAATGCATAGATTTCAGATGGGGAGCCTAAACGTCAACTGACATTGAAAGAGAATCATAAGCACTAAGGTCTGGGCAGCGAGAGAAGTGGGAGTGTCTGTGCCCAGTCTGTAAAGGCAGATAGGGTTAATGACTCCTTCCTGTGATGCTGGGGCTCCCTGATTTCAAGCATGGCAGGGCCGGGCCCCTAATTAAGAAATGGGTAGTGCTGTTCACCAGTTGTGTGTAAGCTTTAAGCTAATAACTCAGCAATTACGAGAAAAATGAGCAGTAATTACGCCATTCCACTCGCGGCTAGACAGATGGAGCGCTCCCTCGTTACTGGCAAACTGTCACCATATTCAGCTCCTTTTTGCTGTTTACTATTTTTGTATTTTGATTAAGAGTAATTATAGGCTAGAAAAATATGAGAAACATGAATGTTGGGCATTCTTTAAAAATAGAAGGCCCTTCTCCCGATTCTGTGTTGACGGGCTTGCCATGAGATCCATTAACACGGCATCTGGCATCAACATCCTGCATCAAGATGGTTGAGGCTGTGTGTGTGTGTGTGTGTGTGTGTGTGTGTGTGTGTGTGTGTAATGGTTTGTTAACAGCATGATTCCCACAGAGCCTCCCTGTGACCTGCCTTTGGGGGGTTTGCTTCTGCTTTTTGTTTTGTTTTTTCTTGGTTCTGTATCTCTTGTGGTCTCCCTTACAGCTACTGAGCATAGATCTCTACCTGCCTCTGGCAGCATGACCTAACCGTGGGAGAGCTCTCCTGCCTGTGGCACCCATGGCTCTGGGGCACAGATGTTCTACTCTCACCATGGTGGTGAAATACAGCAAATTGGTCCAAGCCTTTGAGTATAGCTGGTACCAGCTAAGATCATATCATGCTGACCCTTTAGTTCCTGACTTGTGACAACATGGAAAAAAGCTAAGAGGATTCACATTCAACACCTATGATATCAACACCTGGTGATATCGGTGGTCATGCGGGCTGGAAGTGCTCATGCTTTTAAAAGAAATATCAGTGGCAAATGAGAACATATGCATTAAAGACATGGGCTTACTATTAGTCAAGAAGTATGAATGTTTGCTAATCTGAAAAAAATGTCTACTTTCAGTTAGGCCTGAAGTACGAATGAATGTGCTGATCCCATGGTTCTTTGTGAGTCTCTTTGTGTGTATGTGTATGTACATGTGTGTGTGCATGAGAGAGAGAGGGAAAGGGGGAGGGGGATAGGAAGGGGAGGGGGAGAGAGGGGGAGAGAGATTACACACATTCTCTCTCTATATATATATATATATACATATATATATATATATATATAGACTGTAAATAGCTTAAGCTAGGGTAGCATGGTTCCAAATCTGATGCCTGTGAAGGTGCCCTCCTTGGGTGATCACACCATCCTCCGTACATCACAGCCCACATTAAGCACGACTTGCAGACAAAATTTAGTTTTCCCTTCCTAAAAGGCAAACCTGGGAACATCTAAGAAGCTGTTTGTGATGCATTTTCTTAATGGGAGAAAAACGGGGGCTTGTTCTACACAGGCTGCATATTGATTCCTGGAAGGGCTGTGTTCACACTCCCACTTGCTAATGGCCCTGCCTGTGTGGTGATCTGCTGAGCCAGCGAGAGGCACAGAATTCATTAGGTCCTTTAACGAGCCCTGGACCATGCTTCTCTGGGGATGGGTACACAAGGCAGGGTGCGTGCGTGGATGGAAAGCCTGCCTCACAGCAGCCACTGCACAGGAGCCAAGAGAAGCAGCTGGAACTGAGGGAGGGTTGGGGTGGGCAGGGAGAACTGTGGACAGGGGTGCTTCTTTTTAAAGAATATTCTCCACAGCTGCCACATAACTGGCTTTCACCCCAGGCTAGAGGAAAAGAAGCAGAGGAGTGACCAGGTGCAGCCTGGCAAGGGGACTTCAGATCCGATTCTCAATTCTCCTTGTCACATGTACTGCCATAAACCTCCTCCCCATGCCTGCACTGCTCACACAGTTTGGATGGGGGGTGGGGTTTTCTTCCCGGTCTTCGTTTCTATACAGCTGCACCATGAAAGTTTAACAGAAAAGCAAACAGTAGAAAGCGATTAGGCAAGTCAGCTCAGCTAACGGTTTCCCAGGATTGATGGGTGGAAGTGGAAGGTGGGAGAGGGGCTGCCCTATGAAGCCAATTGCTAAGGGAGCCCAGTGAAGCACCTGGTGCAGACGGGAGATTGTCTCACATGCTTTTATCCATACCAGAACTATATGTCCTTGTAGTCTGAACTTTGGTCTACCCCATCTGAGAAGGCTGGTATGGTGTCCAGGGAGTGCCCCTTTCCCAGCCCAACCTCCTCCTTGATAATAGCACACACCACATACATATAACACACAGCACCACATTACAGAAACCACAACTGCCACATGCCCATTTCATATACATTATGTAAACATTATATTCTTTATCACACACATACACACACGTACATAAAACATCACAGCACATACTACAGAACACACACATACACATACACACCCCACAGACCCCAGGAAAAACAAGTACAGAACACACACACACACACACACACACACACACACACACACACCCCACATTCACACCACACACACACACACACACAGAGACACACACTCTCTCACACATGCACACACACACAGAGACACATACACACTCAGACACACGGAAAATATGAGTACAGTACAGACACAGACAGATACACACAGACACAGACACAGACAGACAGACACACACACACACACACAAGCCCTCCCCACACACACACATATACACCACTAGAGAAATGCCTCAGAATTCCATGGTGTTAACCAAAGCAGCTTTGTCTAGTCAGTTTTCTCTCATCTCAGTCACAGGGCACAGCTTACAAAGACACTCTCTTTTGAGGTTGTGTTGGGAGTGGGGTCTGTTTACCTATGTACCTGTGCAGGTAGATGCCAGATGACAACATTGGATATCCTTTGACTTTTGAGACTGGGTCTCTCACCAAGACTTGGAGCTCCCCCATTAGACTAGGCTTGCTGTCCATTGGGCCCCAGAAAATTGCCTGTCTCTACCACCCAGCTCTGGGATTAAGAACACACACACACACCATGACAGCAGGTTCTGGTGTTCAAACTCAGGTCCTTATGTTCGTAAGGCACACACACTTGGCTAACTGCGCCATCTCTGTAGCCTCAGCTGATCTTCTTTTAAATAAGCAACACGGGAGTTCATATGACTCCAAGTCCTTAGAAGAGAAGTTCTAGAATCTTCTAACCTGAAGGCATCAGACTTTCAATACAACAGATTTCATCTGGATTTCAGCTCAGCTCAGCAGATATACTGACTCTGAAATCAGGAGCGTCATAGTCCCATCCAAGTTCTGGAGCAAAGGCTGACCCGGAAAACAGCAAGCATGCCCCACATGCTACTGATTCCTGTGCGGAGAGATCACCTCTTTGTCGTCTACCATCTGACATAAGGCCCTCACCAGGACTGAGCAAAGTGGGCTTTATACCCTTGAAACATCAAAACATGTACTAAATTAATACCCTTTTCTTCATACACATTGAGGGAGAAGGAAAGACTGATAGAATAATGTCCTGAAAAGCGGCATAATCCTTAGGGTGCTATTTCTTACCTGCAAAGAGAAAGGCTTGGTCTTGGCCATGGAGGAAAGGGTTGAGGGCACAAAGGATTATGGGATAAAATGGAAAACAGAATCAATATTAAAAAAAGAAGAGAAGCTGTACTGGATTTCAGTACAGCCTAATCTAATGGAATTGTGAGTTCCGAGGCCAGAGAATACTATTCTACCCACCCTGCAATTCCCCTTCTAGCCCCAGATGAACAGGGTCACATTCAGATGCCGTCTGAGCTCTTAGCTACAGAGCCTTCTCTCCAGCCTCGAATCTTTGTTCTGGGCTTTTCAGTATTTTGGAAATCTTCTGGCTATTACAAGTAGCTTATTACAAGTTACAAACTTTTCAGAAAGATTTCAGCTTTGGGTTAAGGACACAGAGCAAAATGTGATGTGTGACAGACAAGCTCATGCAAGTCTTCATTACTATTAAGCAACTTTGAAGGCCTCTCTGCAATCTATACGTGAGTCATAGGTCAAAATCCAGTTCATCATGCATGGCGGGAGAATTGCTAATGAGAGACGGAGACCTAACCACTGTAGCACATCTAACAGACAGATTTTCTAGAGTCTGTAAACTGGCTGACAACCTAAATCTTGCCCATTCAGATTCCCTCTGAAACTACATATCTTCAAAAGTCACCATAAATACCATAGGAGCCGGCAGCCAACTTACATTGCACAATGCAGAATCTCCTGGACTTTGCAACTTTAATTTTTAAAAATGTGGCAAGCTTATGGGACACCACAATTCCACATGAAAAAGAAGGCATTGCCAGCTGCTTCTAAGTCTCCAGATGCTCTTGAATGATCTGCCCATGTGTCTTCCGCATTCAAAGTGACACACATGCAGAGTGGTTAGGAATGTGTTACATACAGAACGGAGAGATACTAGTGTTTGTTCAGAGGCAGAAAATGGGTTAACTCCATGCATGCAATAGAGTATGTCCCTGAGAACAATGAAAGGGACAGAAACAGGGCTATATATTCATATTTTGACATCAAAAATGATTTTCAAGTCAAGTCAAAGGTTCAATAAATTTTGTTCTACCCATTCTTCCAAGGGTAGTGTGAAAATGACAGAGAAACTTGTGCAAACGCCTGCATCAGCATTTAAGTCATCTCTGATTCAATATTCACACACAAAACCCAACTGTTCAGCCAATGACTAACCTTGGCTAACCTAAAGGGTCTGTCTCCACTCCCTTTAGAAATAGCCAGTGGGACCTTTCCTTTGTTGCAAAGGCCTGGGAACACCCATGTCTTGGCCAAGTTATGATCTGGTCTCATCTTCTTCTAGAGAAAAGTCAGAGAAGGGATGGCTGGAGAGTGGGTTAGGCAGGCTTCCTGTAGGAACCATCCAAGTTCTAGGCCATGGACACTTCAGGTTGACCTGCCGTCCAGTTCAGATGCAGCTTGGAGCTGGCCTGTGATGGCATTAAGCCTGAGATTCGGGCTAGGGTGCTGCTACAGCTTATGGCTTGAGCCATTGGTTTCTGGTACACAAACAGCCTCCAAACAGCCTTGTTGACAGCATTTAGGCTATGCGTGGAGCACAGCTGTGAAGACAGAGTCTGATTAAACCTTTACCAATGGTAGAAATTTAGTATGTGGTTCTAGTTAGCATGTTCTCTTCCAGTATCCTGCAAGCTTCAAGTCCCCTGTGTGTGGTGGAGGTATATATGTACATGTGGAAAGGGTAACAGCACCCATGTGCATGCTCACACAGGCCAGGGGGTTAATTTTGTCTTCTATTACTTTCCACCTTATTTTTTTGAGACATGGTCTCTCATTGAGCCTGAGCTCACAACTTTTCAACTTGGCTTGTATCCAGCAAGCCTGAGAAATAGGTCTGTCTCCACTCCTTTCCTCCTGCCCCAGTGCTACGGCTGTGTGTGTGCTCCCCCATAGTTGGCCTTTCACATGGGTCCTGGGGATCCAGCCTTTGGCCCTCATGCTTGAACAGCAAGTACTTTGACCTGCTGAGCCATCTCCCTACTCTCAAAAATGCCCTTTTGAGTTGATCTAAGAATTGTTGACTGATTTATCTGAGAAGAGTACATATTCTAAATATTTGTTTCTATCCCATCCAAATTATCCCAGTAATGATTTCTATCCCTGCCCCCATTACTTGCCAAACTGTAGCACTGTGGCATCTGGTCATTTAACATACAAAGCTCTAGTGTACTGAAAACTCACCTCACAGCAGCTTACTGAGGTGCAATCCATACCTGTACTGTACAGCATGCACTGTTAGCTCATGATCCAAGAAAGATGTTGGTTCTGTTTTGTTAGAAACATGATCCATTTTGGGGAAGATGTATTGTGTTGGCTTAAGTCAAATGCAACAAAACCAAACTCCCTCTGCTGGTGACTAGTCTCAGGTGAACATGCATTGCAGTCATTTTTCCCCATTTGAAATACTGTTTCAGGAATTATTTATCTGAAAAAGTCCTAAAGGCTTTACAACCCCCAACCCCAGAAGATGCAAAATAGTTTCCCTGCTTAGTAAGGGACAAAGGAAGAAGCCTCATTCTGCTGCTGGCCACTGTCTGTAGGTCTAACCATTGTTTCCTACATAAGACACTATTAGTTATCATTCTTTCCTTAGTGGAAAACATTAAGAGATTTAATCATATGTCTTTAGTCATATGTTAAGCTATATGTGCATGTGTGTGCATGTGTATGCACACATGTTTGTTCATGTGTTTATGTGTGTACTAGGCAGTGTGCATGTTTGTGCACATGTGTTCATATATGTGTACATGTGTTTATCCATGCATGTGCATGTGTGTTCATGCATGAGTTGTGCATGTGTGTTCATATGTGTGCACATGTGTGTCCATATGTGTATTTGTGTGTGCATGTGTGTTTATTCATCCATGTGTGCATGTGTGTTCATGTGTGTGTTGTGCGTGTGTGTGTATGTTTGTGTGTGTGTGCATGTGTGTGTTAGAAAGCAATGTTGGGTGTCATTCTAACTTGCTATCCTTGATTTTCCAGACAGAGTTTCTTTCTGGTGTGGAGCTTGGCAAGTTGGATAGATGGGTTTCCAGGTGAGCCTGAGACCAGCCTGTTTCAGCTTCCCTAGCTGTTCTGTTTATGCTCTCTCTCTCTCTCTCTCTCTCTCTCTCTCTCTCTCTCTCTCTCTCTCTGGGTTCTGGGGATTGAACTTATATCCTTGGACTTCTAAGGAAAGCACTTCAGCACCTGGTTTATCTCTTTACTTTGTGGGTCAGAATGTGAGCTTCAAATGCCTAAACTTTATACCCTCCTAGGGAAGCTGCTGATTGGATGAGCAATAGACTTCAGACAGACAGCATGCTCTATCAAAGGCAGCTTTGCCCGCCCACACAGGACAAGGAACCTGTAAGCTGATGACAGGGCTCCGTATATGACCCTGGGAATGGGTTATTCCCACAGCAACCTCATCTGATAAAAATAGACATAACGCAATCACAGATGGGTTTATGATTACCTGAGAGTCGGGGAGTCTATGCTCATGTGAAGGAAAGGGTTAACTCACCAGGCAGGATGTCTGCCCCTTGCACATGCTAAAGAATACAGTCATGGTCAAGGGACTTCCATCCCTTGTAATACCCTTGCGTGTACTTAGAACAAGGGGCTATGCTGAGGAGGTTATTTAAATAGTCCTTATTTGTTTTTCTGGGCTCCTGAGCCATGTGGGTCTTGATCCCTTTGGGGGTCATAGATTAGATATTCTGCATATCAGATATTTACACTACAAGTCATAACAGTAGGAAGATTATAGCATAAAGTAGCAACGAAGTAACTTATGGCTGGGGATCACCACAACTTGAGGAACTGTATTAAAGAGTCACGGCAGTAGGAAGGTTGAAAATCAGTAGGTCAGGCTTGGAGATGCTGCAATGGGGCAGTTGAGGTCAGTCAAATGAGCACTACACATCTATATCACTGACTCCTGATAAAAAAAACTCTGGACACCAGGCTTGACATAGAGGTTCCTGTGTGCATAGAGGTATATTTCCCTCTGTGGCTGGACCATGCAGAAGATGGTGATCCTATAAGATGACATCACCAGGTAATCTCATAGCTATGGCTTAAGTAAGTCTTCTCTATGAGATTTACACAATGACAACATTGCCCAGGGGTGCCCCTGTCTTCATCAGCATTGTGTCAGGATTAGGAGGGGAGGAGGGGAGGGGAGGAAGAAGGGGGCAGGGGGAGGTTGGAAGAGGAGGATGTATTCCAACTTCAAAGCAGAGGCAAGCATAAGCCTTTGTGGTTTAAATGTGAAGTATGAGAATACTCAGACCCAGCTGATGATATGGTTTTGGAGACTGTTGACCCTTTATGGTGGTGGAGCCTCACTGTAGGAACTGGGTCACTGGGACCAGGCCTTGAGGCATTATGACCTGGTTTTACTTCCTGCCTACTCTTTGCCAGGCCAACCTCCTGCTCTGCTGCCTGCTTTCTCTGCTATGATGTAGGCAGACATGCTGTTTCTTACACTGTGAAGGCAAATAACCTTCCTCTGTCTGTTTCTTCTTGTCAGGTGTTTGGTCACAAAGAAAGAGAAGTCTCCTAGACTCTCACAAAATCTCCTCTCTTCTGCAAATTTTAATCTGAGGCCCTTTGTTGTAATAGGCTTCAGCCATTACAGGAAAGGATTCTCTGGGTTCTGTGAGTTCCCCATCAGACTGTCAAGCTTTGGGTGACATCATGAATCCTAACAAATTCTGACCTTCTTACATGAGTTCCCACTATAGTGTGGATCATGTTTTCCAGAAGCCTAAGTATGAACATTTGGACCCTAAAGTGAAGCTGCTGAGAGGCAGGTGTGTGTGTTTGTGTGTGTGTGTGTGTGTGTGTGTGTGTGTGTGTGTGTGTGTGTGTGTGTGTGGTGGGAGATTCCTGTAGGAACATGTTCTCAATCTAGACAGAGGGACCCTGCCCCACTTTGCTTCCCTTCACCTTCTCAGAAGAGTTCTAATCTGCCCTCCTACTATGTGCTTCTTGGCCACAGACTAAGAAGCAACAGACCATTAGGCTGAGGCCTCTAAGACCTCGAGACCAAATGGGCCTTCTCTCTAAGTTGTATGCCTCAGAAAGCTGACCAATATAGTTCCCATTGGTGGTACAGGCTAGGAGCATAGAGAGGCTGGTCACTTCACTGGGCTCAGGCCTGTGTCAGCTGAGACTTCTGCATACAACTGAAACTCCCAGACAAGGTGTGGGAGGTTGAGATCAGCAATCCATCCCTGAATTGACTGGGATCACCACAAACTAAATGAAGTTAACATTCTGCCACCTGGTGTACTGAGGTGTATATTACAAACTAACGAGTTACACAAAGATACACTATAGTTTCCATACTGTTTGTAAAAACGTACAGTGTCATCGGTGCTTTAAGCATCACACCCATAGATATGCAACCACAATAGTCCCAGGATTGAAATGTCCTTTTATTTTTCTTTACAGAACATACTGACTCCCAAGAGAATACCCAGCAAAACTACAAGATGGAGTCGTGTTAGATACAGGGTAGAGAGATGGAGAGAGAGGCATCCTACGGCTGTGCTCAGGGAAGCTCGGTTTCTGCAGTCAGTGCAAACATCCATGGTTTCCGGGAGCCTCTCTCACCTCAGCTCACCTGACAGGTTATGCAAGGCAAGAGATACTTCCCCATGGTATTAATTTTCCGTTGCTGCTGTAACAAGATATTGTAAACTTGGAGGCTTAAAATGAGTGGGGCTGATATGTTTAGAAAAATGTTTGCCCTCCAACTAGGAAGACCTGAACTTCGTCCTCAAAATCCACATTTTTAAAGGGGGGGGCGGTTCTCTGCTGCTGCATGTTTATTGAAATCCCAGCACCAGGGAGAAGGTAGCCAGATCCGTGGTACTCACTGACCAGCCAGCCTGGCCTACTTTGGAAAGATAGCTTGCTCCCTGTCTCTGCCTTGTAGGGATACAATTACAGGTTAACTGCCACACCCACCTAGCGTTTCCGTGGGTTCTGGAAAGCTGAATTCTGGTCCTCTTGTTTATATCAGTGGACATTTTAACTGCTGAGCCCTTTCCCCACGCCCCTTTCTCTGCTTAAAGAACCACACAGAACATGCCTCTGCCTTCCCACAGCACAATTCCACAGTACTTTCATAAAAGTTCCTTCCTATAGACAATGCATTTCAGTAATCTCATCTCTCTGCAGAGCTGCCTTTGATGGTGGCAGTTCCAAGGGCTGAATCAATTACATGTGACACATGGGTAAAATGGTCATGTTAAGTCTTTTCAGCCAGTGGGGTGGAGGGTAAGACATAGACATCAACCAGGAGGCTGAGAAACCGCTCTGACGGTAAAGTGCCTGTCATACAAGCATGAGGACCCATGCATTTTTTAAAATGGAAAAGAAAGAAAGAAAAGAAAGAAAAGGCAGGTCTGTAACCTAGCATCACTGTTGCAGTGTGGAGACAGGAGAATTCCTGGAGCTTATTGGCTACTGTGTAAAAATTTATGGGTTCCCCATTCAGCTAGAGATCCTGTCTCAAGGGGGAAGGGGGGGCACAGATTGAAAATAATGCTCAACATTAAGGAAAGGCATCTAACACACGCACACACGCACACACACGCGCACACACACACACACACAGAGAGAGAGAGAGAGAGAGAGAGAGAGAGAGAGAGAGAGAGAGAGAGAGAGAGAGAACAACAGAATAGATACCATCTTCTCATTTTAAGTAAGGATAGGGAGACAGAATGTGTCAGTGTTTCTGATTTTATCCTATTTTACCTCAGGTAGATCAAAGGTGGGATTGTAGTCATTTGTTCAGTGAGCAGTGCCAACTACAAGAACCCATTTATTCAAAGGGGACTTTAAATACATGTCTATCTATCCAAAACTATTCAGAAGATTAAGACCAATGCTTGACAGAGATTTTAAGTTTATACAATTTTAAAATAATTTCAAATCTTTAAAACACAATCTTTTGCCTATTTGAGGGGCTGAGTCACCATGTACAGCCTGGCACTGGTAGCAGGCTGTCTACACTACTGGTGGTTTGACATATCTTTCTGCCATTTGTCAAATGAGCTTAGCCTGACTGAGAGAGGGATCTTGAAGCCTGCAAGTCAGGAGCAGTAGTTGTTGTTGGGACAGGTTATTCTGCATAATCTTCCGTCTCTACAAGCTCCATTTGAGCTGGCCTAAGGACTGCTGTCTTCACTTAAGATGTAATTCCCTGTTGGACTACCTACCCAGGTCATCTTCATAATCAATAAAAGCAAGTAACTCAGGGCATAACCCCATCTCTGGGGTTTTACACCAAAGCAGTACATGCAACATTTTCTTGAATAACATTGATGCAACAATGAGATGGTTGCTACAGTGGCAGTTAGCTCTGTGTGTGTGTGTGTGTGTGTGTGTGTGTGTGTGTGTGTGTAATTTTGAATGAGTGCCTATTTATAAATGAAATAAAATATAATAGAAATAAGTGACCAGCAATGACTCTTTTGTGGAGACAAACGGGGCCCGTGAAGCTTTCCTTGAGAATCTTTGAAGCAATGCTGGGCTGTTAACACAACTGTGAGATAGATGCAGAGGTTATAAAGGGAACAAGAGAAAGAAACTGATCATTCTAATTTCTTTTCCTTGATGAACCTAAGTACAGATGGAAGAAACCTAATAAAGAGGGCTGGGTATGTGCCATTTCCTGGGGTGCAGAGCTTGCTTGCTATTCTGAGCCTCAGATCTACAACACTAACTCTCTTCCCCCCCAACCAGCCCTTTAGTCTAATACATTCCGTAGCTAAGTCTGAACTAAAATATGATTTTGGTTTCAGAAGAGTTTATATCATGCTTTACTTGCACCACACTCCTATGGTCAGGGTCACAGTGAGGCGAAAAAGAATTCTTATATAAACCCTTGCCTTCAGATCGTGGAGCATCGTGAGAATTTCCTGAGAATTTTCATATTCATGAAACTTAATTATAGCAAAATTGCCAATCTGTAAAATATGTCTGCATTTGAACACTACTTTCAAGTCTGAAACAGAGCAAGGAGACAACAGCCCCCTGGAGATTCCCACAGTTTGCATAGAGAAGCACGAGGGGGAGCAAG